>NW_026901770.1:0-5635 GCF_033783945.1 Neopsephotus bourkii | reverse complement strand
TCAAACACATCCCCCCACTCACACAACCCTCCATTCACACACACACCACTCGCACACACAGGCACACCCCCATGCACACCCCCCACCCAGACACAACCCCCCCACCCCCACGCCCCATACACACCCCCATCACTCACACATTCACACACACCCCCGTCCTCCACTCACAAAGCCCCCCCATGCAACCCCAAACACGTACACACCCCCCAAACACACACCACACACACCCGGACACACCCACCCACACCCCCACACGCACACCACACACACCCAAACCCCCATACACACCCAAGCCCCCATACACACCCCCCACACAACCCCTCACTCACCCACAAACATGCACACAAACCCAACACCCACCCCCCCACACACCCAGCTCCCCACACATACCCAAACCCCCATACACATCCCCCCACACAACCAGCCCCCAGACACAGCCCCCCACTCACACACAGCCCCGCATGCACAAACATGCACACACACACCCCCCCCCACGTTCCCTCCCACACACAACCCCCCACTCACACACACCCCCAGACACACACACAAACCCCCAGACACACAACCCCCACTCACACTCCCATGCCTGCACACACACCTCCACACACACCCCACAAATGCACTCCCCACACTGAACACCCCACTCACACACACACCCCACCCAGATACACCCCACCCGACATGTAAGCACACCTTGCCAGACACAACCCCCCCACTCAAACCCACACCCCAACTCGCACACCCTACTCACACACACCCCCCAAACACCCCCCCCACGCACTCACACAGACCACCTCCCAACGCACACCCCCACACATCCACAACAGGCACACCCCCACACACCACACACACCCACACAAACACCACCCCCCCACACACATGCACCCCATTTAGTAACCCTACTCTCACCCTACCCACACCCTGTGGACACATCCCCCCCACAGCCCCCACCCATTTCTTCACTGATTCAATAATTTTGTTGAAAGGTACCCGGTGGTCTCAGTACCCGGTGCTCTTAGTACCCGGTGATCTCAGTACGCAGCACTCTCAGTACCCAGAGCTCTCAGTACCCGGTGCTCTCAGTACCCGGAGCTCTCCTTACGAGGTGCTCTCAGTACGCGGTGCTCTCAGTACCCGGTGCTCTCAGTACCCAGTGCTCTCAGTGCACGGTGCTCTCCTTACCCGCTGCTCTCAGTACCCGGTGATCTCCGTACGCGGTGCTGTCATTACGCGGTACTCTCAGTACCTGGTGCTCTCTGTACCCAGTGCTCTCAGTACGCGGTGCTCTCAGTACCCAGTGCTCTCAGTACCCGGTGCTCTCCGTACCCCGTGCTCTCAATACCCAGTGCTCTCAGTGCCAGATACTCTCAGTACCCAGTGCTCCCAGTACCCGGTCCTCTCAGCACCCGGGGCTCATCGTACGCACTGCTCTCAGTACACAGTGCGTTCAGTACCCGGTGCTCTCAGTACGCGGTACTCTAAGTACACGGTGCTCTTAGTACAAAGTGCTCTTAGCACCCAGTGGTCCAAGTACCTGGTGCTCTCAGTAGAGACTGTTCTCAGTACGCGGTGCACTCCTTACCCGCTGCTCTCAGTACCTGGTGCTCTCCTGCCCTGTGCTCTCAGTACCCAGTACTCTCACTACACTGTGCTCTCAGTACGCGGTGCTCTCCTTACCCGGTGCTCTCAGTACCCGGCGATCTCAGTACGCGGTGCTCTCATTACGCGGTACTCTCAGTACCTGGTGCTCTCTGTACCCGGTGCTAACAGTACGCGGTGCTCTCCGTACCCAGTGCTATCAGTACCCGGTGCTCTCAGTAACCGGTGCTCTCAGTACGCGGTACTCTCAGTACCCAGTGCTGTCAGCACCCGGTGCTCTCAATACCCGGTGCTCTCAGTATGTGGTGCTCTCAGTACCCGGTACTCTCATTACCCAGTGCTCTCACTACCCCGTGCTCTCGATACGTGGTGCTCTCAGTACGTGTTGCTCTCAGTACCCAGGGCTCTCAGTACCCGGTGCTCTCAGTACGCGGTGCTCTCAGTACCCAGTGCTCTTAGTACCCGGTGCTCTCAGGACCCGGTGCTCTCAGTACCCGGTGCTCTCAGAACGCAGTGCTCTCAGTACCCCGTGCTCTCAGTACACGGTGCTCTCCGTACGCGGTGCTCTCAGTACGCAGTACTCTCAGTACACAGTTTTCTGAGTACCCGGTGGTCTCAGTACACGGTGCTCTCAGTACCCAGTGCTATCAGTTCCCGGTGCTCTCAGTGCCCGGTGCTCTCAGTTCCCGGTGCTCTCAGTACGCGGTGCTCTCCGTACGCGGTGCTCTCAGCACGCGGTACTCTCAGTATCCAGTTCTCTCAGTACCCGGTGCTCTCAGCACCCAGTGATCTCAGTGCCCACTGCTCTCAGTACACGCTGCTCTCAGTACCCGGTGCTCTCAGCACCTGATGCTCTTAGTACCCAGTGCTCTTAGTACCCAGTGCTCTCAGTACCCCGTTCTATCAGTGCCAGGTGCTCTCAGTACCCAGTGCTCCCAGTACCCGGTGCTCTCAGCACCCCGTGCTCTCCGTACGCTGTGCTCGAAGTACCCAGTGCTCTCAGTACCCGGTACTCTCAGTAGCCAGTGCTCTCACTACGCAGTGTCCTCCTTACCCGCTGCTCTCAGTACCTGGTGCTCTCCGTACGCGGTACTCTAAGTACCCACTGCTCTCAGTACCTGGTGCTCTCCGTATGCGGTACTCTAAGTACACAGTGCTCTCAGTACCTAGTGATCTCAGTACGCGGTGCTCTCAGTACACAGTGCTCTCAGTACCTGGTGCTCACAGTATGCGGTGCTCTCAGTACGTGTTGCTCTCAGTACCCAGTGCTCTCAGTACCCGGTGCTCTCTGTACGTGGTGCTCTCAGTACCCGCTGCTCTTCGTACCCAGTGCTCTCAGTACCCAGTGCTCTCAGCACCCGGTTCTGTCAGTACCCAGTGCTCTCAGTACCCGGTGCTCTCAGTACCCGGTGCACTCAGTACGCGGTGCTCTCCTTACCCAGTGCTCTCTGTACCCGGTGCTCTCAGTACCCAATGCTCTTAGTACCCAGTGCTCTTAGTACCCAGTTCTCTCAGTACCCCGTTCTTTCAGTGCCAGGTGCTCTCAGTACCCAGTGCTCCCAGTACCCGGTGCCCTCAGCACCCTGTCCTCTCCGTACGCTGTGCTCTCAGTACCCAGTGCTCTCAGTACCCGGTGCTCTCAGTACGCGGTGCTCTCAGTACACGGTGCTCTTAGTACCCAGTGCTCTCAGTACCCGGTACTCTCAGTAGCCAGTGCTCTCAGTACGCAGTGTCCTCCTTACCCGGTGCTCTCAGTACCTGGTGCTCTCCGTACGCGGTACTCTAAGTACCCACTGCTCTCAGTATCCGGTGCTCTCAGTAGGCGGTACTCTCAGTACCCAGTGCTCTCAGTACACAGTGCTCTCAGTACCCAGTGCTCCCAGTAAACGGTGCTCTCAGTATCCGGTGCTCTCAGTACCCGGTGCTCTCAGTAAGCAGTGCTCTCACTACCCAGTGCTCTTAGTACCCGGTACCCAGTGCTCTCATTACCCAGTGCTCTCAGTACACGGTGCTCTCCGTACCCAGTGCTCTCAGTACGCGATGCTCGCCTTTTGCGGTGCACTCAATACGCGGTACTCTCAGTACGCAGTTCTCCCAGTACAATCTCCTCTCAGTACCCAGTGTTCTCATTACCCAGTGCTCTCAGTACGCGGTGCTCTGAGTACGCGGTGCTCTGAGTACGCGGTGCTCTCAGTATTCGGTGCTCTCAGTACGCGGTGCTGTTCTTACGCGGTGCTCTCAGTACGCGGTCCTCTCAGTACACAGTGCTCTCTGTACCCGGTGCACTCAGTACCCAGTGGTGTCTATAGGCAGTGCTCTCAGTACGCGGTATTCTCAGTACCCAGTGCTCTTAGTACCCAGTGCTCTCAGAACCCAGTGCTCTCAGTACCCGGTTATCTCAGTAGCCAGGGCTCTCAGTACGCAGTGCCCTCCTTACCCGCTATTCTCAGTACCTGGTGCTCTCCGTACGTGGTACTCTCCGTACCCAGTGCTCTCAGTACCTGGTGCTCTCAGTAACCGGTGCTCTCAGTACGCGGTACTCTCAGTACCCAGTGCTGTCAGTACCCGGTGCTCTCAGTATGCGGTGCTCTCATTACCCGGTACTCTCAGTACCCAGTGCTCTCACTACCCTGTGCTCTCGATACGTGGTGCTCTCAGTACGCGGTGCTCTCAGTACCCGGTGCTCTCCGTACCCAGTGCTCTCACTACCCAGTGCTTTCAGTACCCGGTGCTCTCAGTACGCGGTACTCTAAGTACACGGTGCTCTTAGTAAAAAGTGCTCTTAGTACCCAGTGGTCTCAGTACCCGGTGCTCTCAGTAGCCAGTGCTCTCAGTACGCGGTGCTCTCAGTAACCAGTGCTCTCAGTACGCGGTGCTCTCAGTACCCGATGCTGTCAGTACCCGCTGCTCTCAGTACCTGGTGCTCTCCGTACGCGGTGCTCTCCGTACCCAGTGCTCTCAGTACCCGGTGCTCTCTGTAGCCGGTACTCTCAGTACGCAGTGCTCTCAGTAACCGGTGCTCTCAGTACCCGGTGCTCTCAGTATGCGGTGCTCTCAGTACCCGGTACTCTCAGTACCCAGTGCTCTCACTACCCGGTGCTCTCGGTACGCTGTGCTCCCAGTACCCGGTGCTCTCAGTAGGCAGTGCTCTCAGTACCCACTGCTATTAGTACTCAGTGCTCTCAGTACGCGGTGCTCTCAGTACCCAGGGCTCTCAGTACACAGTGCTCTCCGTACCCCGTGCTCTCAGTACCCAGTGCTCTCAGTGCCAGGTACTCTCAGTACCCAGTGCTCCCAGTACCCGGTGCTCTCAGCACCCGGGGCTCATCGTACGCACTGCTCTCAGTACACAGTGCCTTCAGTACCCGGTGCTCTCAGTACGCGTTGCTCTAAGTACACGGTGCTCTTAGTACAAAGTGCCCTTAGTACCCAGTGGTCTCAGTAACTGGTGCTCTCAGTACCCGGTGCTCTCAGTACGCGGTGCACTCCTTACCCGCTGCTCTCAGTACCTGGTGCTCTCCTGCCCGGTGCTCTCAGTACCCAGTGCTCTCACTACACTGTGCTCTCAGTACCCTGTGCTCTCAGTACGCGGTGCTCTCAGTACCCAGTGCTCTCAGTACCCGGTGCTCTCAGTACGCGGTGCTCTCAGTACCCGGTGCTCTCAGTACCCAGTGCTCTCAGTACCCGGTGCTCTCAGTACCCGGTGCTCTCAGTACCTGGTGCTCTCAGTACCCGGTGCTCTCAGTACGCGGTGCTCTCAGTACCCAGTTCTCTCAGTACCCGGTGCTCTCAGTACCCAGTGCTCTCAGTACCCAGTGCTCTCAGTACCCGGTACTCTCAGTACCCAGTGCTCCCAGTACCCGGTGCTCTCAGCACCCGGGGCTCATCGTACGCAGTGCTCTCAGTACACAGTGCTTTCAGTACCCGGTGCTCTCAGTACGCGGTGCTCTAAGTACACTGTGCTCTTAGTACAAAGTGCTCTTAGTACCCAGTGGTCTCAGTACCTGGTGCTCTCAGTAGCCAGTGTTCTCAGTAC
>NW_026901769.1:0-570 GCF_033783945.1 Neopsephotus bourkii | reverse complement strand
GTAGTAAGAGCCCCCGGTATAGGGAGGACTGGGTACAGAGAGCACCACGTACTGAAAGTCCCGGGTAGTGAGAGCACTGGGTACTGAGAGCACCGGGTACTGAGAGCACTGGGTACTGAGAGCACCGGGTACTGAGAGCACTGTGTACTGAGAGCACCTTGTACTGAGAGCACTGGGTGATGAGAGCACCGGGTACCGAGAGCACTGGGTACTGAGAGCACCGGGTACTGATAGCACTGCGTACTGAGAGCACCACGTACTGAGAGCACCGGGTACTCAGAGCTCTGGGTACTGAGAGTACCGCTTACTGAGAGCACAGCGTACGGAGAGCACCGTGTACTGAGAGCACGGAGTACTGAGAGCACTGCGTTCTGAGAGCACCGGGTACTGAGAGCAGGGGGTACTGAGAGCACCGGGTACTAAGAGCACTGGGTACTGAGAGAACCGCGTACTGAGAGCACCGTGTACTGAGAGCGCTGGGTACTGAGAGCACCGCGTACTGATAGCACCGGGTACGGAGAGCACCGGGTACTGAGAGCACTGGGTACTGAGAGTACCGTGTACTGAGAG
>NW_026901768.1:0-5703 GCF_033783945.1 Neopsephotus bourkii | reverse complement strand
TGGCTATTTCTAAATTTTTTTGTTATTTCTATGCCATTTTGTTCTCTGCCTAAACCTTTGGACTCCATTTTTGTCCATTTCCAACCCAGTTTTGACATTTCTAAAACATTTTAAGCCATTTTTGGCAATTTTTAACCCATTTTGGCATACCTCTAATCTTTGTTAAGACTTGCTTGACTATTTGTAACCCTGTTTTGCCCATTTCTAACTCGTTTTAAGCCATGTTTACTATTTCTCACCCATTTTTCCGCCTTCTAACTTGTTTGAAGCTTTGTTGGCTATTTCTAAATCCCAGTATTGACCATTTCGAACCCAGTTTTGACCATTTCTAGAAAGTTTTAAGCCGTTTCTGGCTATTTCTAAACAATTTCCAGCCATTTCTAAGCAAGATTTGCCCATTTGTAATTCGCTTTTACAAACTGGTAAATATTTGTAACCCATTTTTACATGCCTCTAACCTGTTTGAAGCCATGAATTGGCTATTCTAAAATATTGCCATTTCTATGCAATTTTGTCCTCTGCCTAAACCTTTGGACTCCATTTTTGGCCATTTCCAACCAAGTTTTACATTACTAAAATATTTGAAGCCTTTTTTTACAATTTTTAACCCATTTTGGCATACCTCTAATCTTTGTTAAGATTTCTTTGACTATCTGTAACTTTGTTTTGCAAATTTCTAGCTCGTTTTATGCCATTTTTACTATTCTCACCCATTTGCACCTCCTCCTAACCTGTTTGAAGCTTTGGTGGGTATTTCTAAACCCAAACTTGGCCATTTCTAATCCAGTTTTGACCATTTCTAGACAGTTTTAGGCCGTTTCTGGCTATTTCTAAACAATTTCTGGCAATTTCTACCCTAGATTTGCCCATTTGTAATTCGCTTTTACAAACTGGTAAGTATTTGTAACCCATTTTTACTTGCCTCTAAGCTGTTTGAAGCCATGAATTGGCTATTTCTAAAATTTTTTGTCATTTCTATGCAATTTTGTCCTCTGCCTAAGACTTTGGACTCCATTTTTGGCCATTTCCAACCCAGTTTTGACATTACTAAAACATTTTAAGCCATTTTCGGCAATTTTTAACCCATTTTTGCATACCTCTAATATTTGTTAAGAATTCCCTGACTATTTGTAACTCTGTTTTGCCCATTTCTAGCGCGTTTTAAGCCATTTTTACTATTTCTGACCCATTTGTACCTCCTCCTAACCTGTTTGAAGCCATTGTTGGCTATTTCTAAACCCAGTCTTGGCCATTTCTAACCCAGTTTGGACCACTTCTAGAAATCTTTAAGCCGTTTCTGGCTATTTCTAAACAGTTTCTGGCCATTTCTAACCTAGATTTGCCCATTTCCAATTCATTTTTACATAGTTTTAATTATTTATAACCAATTTTTACTTCCTTCTTAGGTGTTTGAAGCCATGAATTGGCTATTTCTAAAATTTATTGTCATTTCTATGCAATTTTGTCTTCTGCCTAAGACTTTGGACTCCATTTTTGGCCATTTCCAACCCAGTTTTGACATTACTAAAACATTTTAAGCCATTTTTGGCAATTTTTAACCCATTTGGGCATACCTCTAATCTTTGTTAACACTTGCTTGACTATTTGTAACCCTGTTTTGTCCATTTCTAACTCGTTTTAAGCCATTTTTACTATTTGTCACCCATTTTTCCTCCTTCTAACCTGTTTGAAGCTTTGTTGGCTATTTCTAAAACCAGTCTTGACCATTTCTAACCCAGTTTTGACCATTTCTAGAAAGTTTTAAGCTGTTTCTGGCTATTTCTAAACAATTCCTGGCCATTTCTAACCTAGATTTGCCCATTTCTAATTCATTTTTACAAATTGGTAAATATTTGTAACCCATTTTTACTTGCCTCTAAGCTGTTTGAAGCCATGAATTGGCTATTTCTAAAATTTATTGTCATTTCTATGCAATTTTGTCCTCTGCCTAAACCTTTGGACTCCATTTTTGGCCATTTCCAACCCAGTTTTGACATTACTAAAACATTTTAAGCCATTTTTGGCAATTTTTAACCCATTTTTGCATACCTCTAATCTTTGTTAAGACTTCCTTGACTATTTGTAACCCTGTTTTGCAAATTTCTCGCTAATTTTAAGCCATTTTTACTATTTCTCACCCATTTGCACCTCCTCCTAACCTGTTTGAAGCTTTGTTGGCTATTTCTAAAACCAGGATTGACAATTTCTACCCCAGTTTTGACCATTTCTAGAAAGTTTTAAGCTGTTTCTGGCTATTTCTAAAGAATTTCTGACCATTTCTAACCTAATTTTGCACATTTCTAATTCATTTTTACAGAGTTTTAAATGTTTGTAACCAATTTTTACTTCCTTCTTAGGTGTTTGAAGCCATGAATTGGCTATTTCTAAAATTTTTTGTCATTTCTATGCAATTTTGTCCTCTGCCTAAACATTCGGACTCCATTTTTGGCCATTTCCAACCCAGTTTTGACATTACTAAAACATTTTAAGCCTTTTTTGGCAATTTTTAACCCGTTTTTGCACACCTCTAATCTTTGTTAATACTTGCTTGACTATTTGTAACCCTTTTTTGTCCATTTCTAACTCGTTTTAAGCCAATTTTACTATTTCTCACCCATTTTTCCTCCTTCTAACCCGTTTGAAGCTTTGTTGGCTATTTCTAAATCCCAGTCTTGGCCATTTCTAACCCAGTTTTGCCCATTTCTAGAAAGTTTTAAGCTGTTTCTGGCTATTTCTAAACAATTTCTGACCATTTCTAACCTAGATTTGCCCATTTGTAATTTGCTTTTACACACTGGTAAATATTTATAACCCATTTTTACATGCCTCTAAGCTGTTTGAAGCCATGATTTGGCTATTTCTAAATTTTTTTGTTATTTCTATGCCATTTTGTTCTCTGCCTAAACCTTTGGACTCCATTTTTGTCCATTTCCAACCCAGTTTTGACATTTCTAAAACATTTTAAGCCATTTTTGGCAATTTTTAACCCATTTTGGCATACCTCTAATCTTTGTTAAGACTTGCTTGACTATTTGTAACCCTGTTTTGCCCATTTCTAACTCGTTTTAAGCCATGTTTACTATTTCTCACCCATTTTTCCGCCTTCTAACTTGTTTGAAGCTTTGTTGGCTATTTCTAAATCCCAGTATTGACCATTTCGAACCCAGTTTTGACCATTTCTAGAAAGTTTTAAGCCGTTTCTGGCTATTTCTAAACAATTTCCAGCCATTTCTAAGCAAGATTTGCCCATTTGTAATTCGCTTTTACAAACTGGTAAATATTTGTAACCCATTTTTACATGCCTCTAACCTGTTTGAAGCCATGAATTGGCTATTCTAAAATTTATTGCCATTTCTATGCAATTTTGTCCTCTGCCTAAACCTTTGGACTCCATTTTTGGCCATTTCCAACCAAGTTTTACATTACTAAAATATTTGAAGCCTTTTTTTACAATTTTTAACCCATTTTGGCATACCTCTAATCTTTGTTAAGATTTCTTTGACTATTTGTAACTTTGTTTTGCAAATTTCTAGCTCGTTTTAAGCCATTTTTACTATTCTCACCCATTTGCACCTCCTCCTAACCTGTTTGAAGCTTTGGTGGGTATTTCTAAACCCAAACTTGGCCATTTCTAATCCAGTTTTGACCATTTCTAGACAGTTTTAGGCCGTTTCTGGCTATTTCTAAACAATTTCTGGCAATTTCTACCCTAGATTTGCCCATTTGTAATTCGCTTTTACAAACTGGTAAGTATTTGTAACCCATTTTTACTTGCCTCTAAGCTGTTTGAAGCCATGAATTGGCTATTTCTAAAATTTTTTGTCATTTCTATGCAATTTTGTCCTCTGCCTAAGACTTTGGACTCCATTTTTGGCCATTTCCAACCCAGTTTTGACATTACTAAAACATTTTAAGCCATTTTCGGCAATTTTTAACCCATTTTTGCATACCTCTAATATTTGTTAAGAATTCCCTGACTATTTGTAACTCTGTTTTGCCCATTTCTAGCGCGTTTTAAGCCATTTTTACTATTTCTGACCCATTTGCACCTCGCCTAACCTGTTTGAAGCCATTGTTGGCTATTTCTAAACCCAGTCTTGGCCATTTCTAACCCAGTTTGGACCACTTCTAGAAATCTTTAAGCCGTTTCTGGCTATTTCTAAACAGTTTCTGGCCATTTCTAACCTAGATTTGCCCATTTCCAATTCATTTTTACATAGTTTTAATTATTTATAACCAATTTTTACTTCCTTCTTAGGTGTTTGAAGCCATGAATTGGCTATTTCTAAAATTTATTGTCATTTCTATGCAATTTTGTCCTCTGCCTAAGACTTTGGACTCCATTTTTGGCCATTTCCAACCCAGTTTTGACATTACTAAAACATTTTAAGCCATTTTTGGCAATTTTTAACCCATTTGGGCATACCTCTAATCTTTGTTAACACTTGCTTGACTATTTGTAACCCTGTTTTGTCCATTTCTAACTCGTTTTAAGCCATTTTTACTATTTGTCACCCATTTTTCCTCCTTCTAACCTGTTTGAAGCTTTGTTGGCTATTTCTAAAACCAGTCTTGACCATTTCTAACCCAGTTTTGACCATTTCTAGAAAGTTTAAAGCTGTTTCTGGCTATTTCTAAACAATTCCTGGCCATTTCTAACCTAGATTTGCCCATTTCTAATTCATTTTTACAAATTGGTAAATATTTGTAACCCATTTTTACTTGCCTCTAAGCTGTTTGAAGCCATGAATTGGCTATTTCTAAAATTTATTGTCATTTCTATGCAATTTTGTCCTCTGCCTAAACCTTTGGACTCCATTTTTGGCCATTTCCAACCCAGTTTTGACATTACTAAAACATTTTAAGCCATTTTTGGCAATTTTTAACCCATTTTTGCATACCTCTAATCTTTGTTAAGACTTCCTTGACTATTTGTAACCCTGTTTTGCAAATTTCTCGCTAATTTTAAGCCATTTTTACTATTTCTCACCCATTTGCACCTCCTCCTAACCTGTTTGAAGCTTTGTTGGCTATTTCTAAAACCAGGATTGACAATTTCTACCCCAGTTTTGACCATTTCTAGAAAGTTTTAAGCTGTTTCTGGCTATTTCTAAAGAATTTCTGACCATTTCTAACCTAATTTTGCACATTTCTAATTCATTTTTACAGAGTTTTAAATGTTTGTAACCAATTTTTACTTCCTTCTTAGGTGTTTGAAGCCATGAATTGGCTATTTCTAAAATTTTTTGTCATTTCTATGCAATTTTGTCCTCTGCCTAAACATTCGGACTCCATTTTTGGCCATTTCCAACCCAGTTTTGACATTACTAAAACATTTTAAGCCTTTTTTGGCAATTTTTAACCCGTTTTTGCACACCTCTAATCTTTGTTAATACTTGCTTGACTATTTGTAACCCTTTTTTGTCCATTTCTAACTCGTTTTAAGCCAATTTTACTATTTCTCACCCATTTTTCCTCCTTCTAACCCGTTTGAAGCTTTGTTGGCTATTTCTAAATCCCAGTCTTGGCCATTTCTAACCCAGTTTTGCCCATTTCTAGAAAGTTTTAAGCTGTTTCTGGCTATTTCTAAACAATTTCTGACCATTTCTAACCTAGATTTGCCCATTTGTAATTTGCTTTTACACACTGGTAAATATTTATAACCCATTTTTACATGCCTCTAAGCTGTTTGAAGCCATGATT
>NW_026901767.1:0-5644 GCF_033783945.1 Neopsephotus bourkii | reverse complement strand
GGAAGTAAGTGTAAAAGTTGGGAGAGACTTGGAAAAATCCTAGAATTAATTCTGATGTATAGGAAGATCAATGAAAGTACAGCGATTCAAGAGAGTAGAAGAATCAATAATGGGAGATGGAAAATACTGGCATTGGATCAGAAAGACAACAAGGATGGAATAACTGTTGCATGAGTATTTCAGTATATTTTAAAGGAGAAATGGTGATACGGAGAAAATGGGATGAAATTATGTCAAAATATCTTTCAGGAATGACTGTAAAAGATATTATTGGGCTAGTGTTCATATCGGAAAGTCTAGATTGGGTTTGGACATGGACAGAGAGAGCAATTTGGTCAGAAGTGTGCAAAAGTAATATAATAATAATGTAATAATAAAGTAATATAAAAATAACGTAATAAATGCAGGTTAAAGAATCAAATGCCAGCAACAGCTGAACGGCCCATGTGCTCTGGGAAGTGATAGCTGAGATTTTTGTTTTTTAAATAGTCTCTGAACAAACAAAAGGACCCTTTTAAAAAAATTAAGGCTATTAAGATAAAGCTGGATATAAACAAAAATGAAGGATAAAATGATTGAATCAGTTAATGTAATTACAGATGAATCTCCACAAAAAAAAAGGTCTGCAGCAGTGGTTTTCTATTTCCTGGGTCTTAGAAATTAGAAAGCATTGAGATGATAATTTCACCAGGGGTAGCTTTGAAACTGTAATTCAGCATCAACTTTCAGTAGAAAAATACCACAGAAGTGCATGGTGCCCAAAGCAGGATGACCAATGTGAATTAGGATATTTTAATTATTTTACCTGACCTGACAGGGAAAACAGTAAGGAAGAAATGTGCTTCTCAGGTGATCATGCACTCTTTATTCTAGAGTATTGAATAAACTGGCAAACATAACAGTGGTCCAGTAGCAAAGGCTTCTAGTGATTATTTTCAAATTGCAGATAGAGCCACAGGACTGAAGCATTGTAACAGAAACAGTAACCTGAGAAACTGCAGACTTTTATCTTGACAAAACCAGCACATAAAGCTTGCAGACAAATCCTGAAGAAAATAATCAGAAATAAACAGAAATGAAACAAAGTGAAATCCTAAAAAATTTCATTAAATTAAAATATGTCCTGAGTTATGAAAGCAAAGGATTAAAACCCAATTACTTTTCTTTAATACTGTCTTTTCTAAAGGGGCTAGACACAGTAAAACTAATCTGTTGGGACTTCATTAATGCTGTCTGATGCCAATTTATTCTAAAGCCATAGGATAAATTACTAATTAAACAGCAGTTGTAAAGTAACAGAAGAATGATAGGGTAAGAAACCGTTCGAAGGAAGACAGCAGCATTCAGCAGGGAGATGTAATAACCAAGGTACTTGACAACATGAATTCTTCAGTCAGTCTTGGGCTTTATTGTTTTTACTTATATTAGTGATTTGGGCATGCAAGCAATACTCATGATAGTGACATTTCCTGATGGTACAAAACTGAGAGGATGAGTACAGAGGACCAGCGGCAAAAGAATACCAAAATATCTTACAGAATTAGATACGCGATGTTGGAGGGTAGTAATAAGAGAAGTAGATGAACTGTAATTATGTGAAATAAAAGATGATAACATTAAAGAAAAAAGATGACTAGTGAAATGGCAAACCTATACTGCATGAGAAAACTAGAGAAACTTAATGTGATTGGCCTAGCAAAATCCCACCTGAGAAAATCTATTATTTATTTCTTAAGCAGCACAGGAAAGTAAGCTTATGAGTGGAAACTACTAAAGCATAGGTTCAGTGCTGGTACAGGAACAAATTCATATGTAGTAACTGCATATACTTTGTTGGAAAAAGATGTCCAATCTTCAAACAGTGAAGCAGTAGAATTTCCTCCATGCAGCAGGGCAGCTAAAAAGCCTACCTGGTTTTAGGGTGGAGCTTTTATTAGCAGGGGGATTAGATGATACATTGGTTTTCTACAATAGCAGGAATAGGTTGCAGTAACATGGCAGGTCCTCAGTTCTGAGTCATGCAGGAAGAGCTGTATCACATTATTGCACACATGGCAGGAAGCAGCTGGGAAACTGTGCTTTAAGGATGAATCTGAAAAGAGATGATGAGAAGTATGAGGATGGTGAACAGCACCGGGTAACTAAAGGAGGATGCTGGACTGAACTGAGAAGCCAGGTGCAGTTAACAAAGGCCTTCTTTTAGCTGTCTGAGGTGGGGAGTTGTGGTGGCTGAAGCATAAAGGGAAAAGTAGGTCAGGGGATGGTATGTGTTTTCTGTGGATGACATAATTGTTACTGAACTTTGAGTTTTTAAAACTCCTGTCATTTTTTGTGATCATGCTGGTTACTTTTAGATAAAAGATCAAAAAGAAGGCAAGAATGAGGTCCCTTAGTATAATACAAATAAATATACGTGCATGACCTTGGTTTGTGACCTTAGTGTTATACTTGTCTTTTCTTGCCACATGTCTGTCATTTTGGCTTAGAACTCTCACTGGATTCAGGAGGCCTGCAAGACCATATTCTCTTTGGGAAAAGGACTGCATCTCTGCGTATTTGGAGATGCTTTTTGAAACTAACAAAAAGGAAGCAAAAGGGAAAAAAAATCAGCAACAAAGATAAATAAATACAAACCCTCTTTAGCAACTGTTACAGAAACAGCTAACGTATGGAAATTTTATTCTCACCTTTCAGTTTCTTTTCTCTGCCCTCCAAATGCTGCCAGTTTGAATTGCTACCAGGACTTCATCTGCAATAGCTCCTGCTCTTGCATATGCAGTTAGCTCCTTGTTGGTGAATACAGAAATTATCTATGTAGAAGCAAAATATTTTAACACTCCCATTCAAATAAAACCAGAACTACCTCAAGTGTTGTTCTGATGTCTATGAATTCTTAATTCATTGTACTGAATTTGCTATTTTTGCTTTGTCTTAATTATATAGCCTTATAAAAGATCCCATGTTTAATTTACAAGGCAGAAATCTGAAGGGCATCATGACAATGTTTGCATTGCATAAAATGTATTAACTACACAAATGTATGTTATCTTCTGCCCAAAAAAACGAGGTTGGATTTTCAGTTCTTCTATACTATCACTATGGAAAGTCAGAGGAGCTGACTGAGATCCCTAACAGTTAGAAATACTTGCACCATTATGGTGTCTGGGGGAGAGAGATTAACAGCCAGGAAGGGTGTTTTTTTTGTTAGGACAATCTATTGCCCCAAAAGCATGGGAACATTCACGTTCCTGACACACAGTAGGTTGCAGATGAAGCTATAGCAGGGTACTTGTGCTATGAAGTATTAACGACTGCACATTTTCAATAGGGTTGGGACTTTCATCTTGTCTGAAAGGGCAAAGCTGGCCAGTGTCACTGAAATTCGGTACCTGTTTGGTACTTGACACCCTGATACCCTTTTGCAAGTTGTAGCCAAAAGCAGTTTATGCTCCTATAGTTTCTCTCTCAGAGGTATAGATCCACCTCTTGTGAAACTTACTGTTTTCAGTAAGTTACTGGGAGCAAAGGGACAATCTGGAGCAGAGTTCACAGTGTGCCAGCTGCCTGGCTTTGTCTGCCTGTATCCTTGTGCTGTCCCCAGGGATAATGCCCTCCTTGCCTTGGGGTCAGAGCCCACAAATGGGCCAAGTCACAGGAAACCTGCTTCACAGCTGATTCCTGCCAGAACTTCCTGTCAGTTATCTGTGATGACCACAGCTCTGCTGTTTTATTTCATTTCTGCATTTATTTTACTGTCAGTACTCGTTATTTTGGTGTAGTTTTCCTAAAGCCTAGTGAAAAAGACAAAGGTACTGCTTATTTACCCTCTCATATGAGGGTGTGTTATACTTACATAAACTCTGCAGCAGTATAGCTGAGCATATGTTAGAGGCACCACACTTCTTCAGCTGTACCAGTGTCATCATTCACCTGTTCACACCTTTCTACATGTTGCCAAGAGCCAGACTGTATTTTTAAGTCTTACAGATACCAAATAGGACTATAGAAGTTCATTGAAAACTCTCACTTCTTGCCTACCTTTGACCAGAGAGCTGAAAAGAATCCCAGAACAGGACAGAGTGCCCAGATAACAAATGCTGATGCCCAGCCTTTTGGAAAACCAGTTGTAGATCCAGTGAAAAAGATAGTCACTGCCTGCAAGAACATTGCCATTTCCCCCCTATTGCTTTATTAATCTTAGGTATGCCACTGAAAAAAAAACCTGCAAAACAAGCAAATTACATTCAAACAAATAAGAAAGTGAGGACAAGACAGAAATTAACTCTGGATGCAGTACACTTTTCAGTGCTGCACCATGTTTGTAACACCTGCCATTCAATACACCTGTAAGTTTGCAGCCAGAGGAGCCATGGAGCAGCATTCCCCAACATCTCTGTTCCTCAGGCTCCATTTAAATGATCTGCTCTTCAGCCTGGAGAAGAGAAAACTGCATGGTGACCTCATAGCAGCCTTCCAATATTTAAAGGGGGCCTACAAAGATACTGGAGCAGGACTCTTCATCAGGGACTGTAGTGACAGGACAAGGGATAATGGGTTCAAACTGAAAGAGGGGGAGTCCAGGTTAGATATAAAAAAGAAATATAGATACATTTTTTACTGTGAGGGTGGTGAGGCACTGGAACAGGTTGCCCAAGGAAGTTGTGAATGCTCCATCCCTGGCAGTGCTCAAGGCCAGGTTGAACAGAGCCTTGGGTGAGATGGTCTAGTGTGAGGTGTCCTGCCCATGGCAGGGGGGTTGGAGCTATATGATCTTAAGGTCCTTTCCAACTCAAATTGTTCTATGATTGCATGACTCTATAATACAGATCTCGGGATCCGTATAAATAATAGCATAACCTACAGAGGAGTTTAATAAGATAAAATAACACTGCTCTGAGGGAAGTATTACAACTGAATTCCAGTTGTTAGAACTAATACTCTGTTGGCAATGAACTGATATTTAATATTTACTCTGTAAGTCTAGCGTTAAGCTTGCCTACACCATTTAGCATCAAGCGATTCGATCTCCTGTCTCAATACAGCATGAAAAAATTCTTGTCTGATTGTTTTTATTTGCTGGCAAGTAGCCAGCATCCAAAATGAAACTTGAATGTAGGCAGCAAAAAGAACGCCAGCTCCTATTCCTGGATAAAGATTTGCATATCTGAAAGGAAACAGAAAGATTGAAACTAATTCTACCCCAAAAAGGGCTAGCAGCCATTTCTCTTCTTCACTGTAACAAATATTTTTTAAGTTCTTCCAGAATCAGATTTCAGTTGTTATCTTTTGCAATTTTCACAAAGCAAAAAAAGAAAATTATTTAAAAAGCATTGTCTCAGAATCCATGAAGACAGATTAAAAAATCAAGCTTAGAATAAATGTCATATTTACCTTTAGAAACACTTCCCTCAATGAATGAAGATTAAGACAGGGATTTTAAAAATGTTCAAGTGATATAAAAGCAAAGTAAGTTAGGTTTCAGGATATCCACATTCATTTAATGAAGTAAAGTTGGAGACATTGGATTTCAATTGTTTGCATGCTGTCATCATGTAACTGTTTTGTTTAATCATCTCAGAAAAACACTGATTTTAAAAATTGTGTACATTCTTATGGAAGCATAAACATGCCGATGGTTTAGGTA